>NC_089800.1:15449346-15479346 GCF_029633855.1 Hoplias malabaricus
AGAACACAGTTCCACTGTTCCACACACCAGAGGAACCCCATCACTCCAGAGAACACAGTTCCACTGTTCCACACACCAGAGGAACCCCATCACTCCAGAGAACACAGTTCCACTGTTCCACACACCAGAGGAACCCCATCACTCCAGAGAACACAGTTCCACTGTTCCACACACCAGAGGAACCCCATCACTCCAGAGAACACAGTTCCACTGTTCCACACACCAGAGGAATCCCATCACTTCTGAGAACACAGTTTCAGTAAACTTTGGGAAATGGGTGGAGTTTCCCTGTACAGAAGGTAACTGTGACTGTCTGCTGCACTTTAAAACCAAAAAGCACATTACTGTCAGCTGCAGGGCAGCGGCGCATGCTTTGGTCATGAGTCTGATGTGGTTGTGTGGCTCCAGCTGCTGCGACGCCGCATGCCTCCTTAAGCTAGTGGTATTTTTTAAGGTGGAGCCGAGTGCGTGAGCGGGAGATCAGCAGATTTTATTGTAATCCAGCGTCTGCGTTCTGTTCTTTGAAGATCTAATCTGAGATGACGCACGGAGCGATCTGAGCTACTGCCACTGGGTTTTATTTCAGGTGAAGAGGGGGATTGTGGGGCATAAAAACAAAGCCGCATCGTTTACAAACACCGCCTCGCAGAGAGAAGGACACGACCTTTAATCTGACAAATTCAAGACCTTTTATCATGTGAGGCTTTTATTTTGCCTGCTTTATTTTCATCCATCCGGACACTTTATTTATTTATTTGTCTCATATGGGGGTGATGTATTATTTCCCGAGTTCCTCTGTGATTTTGGTTCTGTCCGAATGCAGCCTGTCCCTCAGTGCTCTCTGTAAACACAGGTCAGTGTGGATTTGTGAATCGCTGCGTTCTGGTTCTGTTCTGGAGCAGAGGTTTACTCTGTGGGGGCTGATATGAACCAGTTACAGCAGGGGGCTCCACTGGGTGTAAGATAAGGCTCTGGTCTTAGGCTAAAGTTCTTGTTTTGGTGATTTATCCTGGGCGGGTCCAGTCAGTGGAGATAAGGGTTTTTAATGGAGTCAGGACAGTGGTGGGATTAAAAAGCCGGACCGTATCTGTCCTGAACGTCTGGTGAAAGTCTCTGTGTCTGTTTTCTGCTGCCGCTGCAGCTTGCCGACTCATTAGCAGCAACAAATTTGCTCTTGACGCTAATTAGTGCCTCCCAGGAAACTGCGAGGTGAGTGAAAGGCAGTGACCTTCTCATCGTCCGGCAGCTGCAGTAAAGTCAGTGACCACTGAGAGTTTGTGTGGCTTTTAGGTTGCGATTTGACTCTGACTCAACTTGCAGTCACCAACACACCTGGGTGAGTGTAGTGTGTGTGGAGTGTCATATGTGTATAATGTTTTGTGTGTGTGCGTGCGTGTGTGTGTGTCTGGGGTTTTTTGTGTGTGTGTGTGGAGTGTAATATGTGTAGAGTGGTGTGTGTGTGTGTGGAGTGTAATATGTGTAGAGTGTTGTGTGTGTGTGTGTGTGCGTGTGTGTGTGTGTGTTTGTGTGTGTGTGTGTAGAGTGTTGTGTGTGTGTGTGTGTGTGTGTGTGGAGTGTTGCGTGTGTGTGTGGAGTGTAATATGTGTAGAGGGTTGTGTGTGTGTGTGTGTGTGTGTGTGTGGAGTGTTGTGTGTGTGTGAAGTGTTGTGTTTTATCATGTGATGGTGTGTGTGGGTGCTGAATGTTTGAGTGTAAAGGTGGATGTTAAAATGGATTTGTTTGCTCTGTGTGTGTGTGTGTGTGTGTGTGTGTGTGCGCGTGGCACTGCAGTGTTCTCCCCCTCTGCACCACATGTCGAGTGTGTGTGTGTGTGTTATAGAAGCGCCAGTGTGTGGCCGGTCCTCCCTCAGGCGAACTCTGAGTGTATTACTCACATTCCCCTCGCGTTGGTGCAGATTACTGAGGACTTTTATTCTTTTATTTCAGACTAAATTAATTTAAATTCCAGCAGATTAACACCCTACGCCTCATCCAGACGTTTCTGTTTCCACAGCCTTACCACTTCCACTCCATCCCATAATTACAAAAACACCAGCTGTGGATAAATATTAACATGTCATGATGAATGGACCAATAGGAATGCTCCAGAATTACTTGAAAACTAATTGCATTCCATTAATCCCATACCGTTCCACAATTCCACCCCTATTTCCATAATTCTCTCATAATTCAGAGACTGAGATGTGAACATTCAGAGGGATCTGACGGTGGAGACTTGACCAGTGTTGGTGAATGGAACCAGACGTCTCCACACACCAAGCATTTTATTCCCATTCACCTCCACTGTCCACTGTCCCCCATCATCTACTGTCCTCACTTTCTGTGAGGGTCTTTTAGAGGAGGACGTCTGGTTCCATTCACCTCCACTGTCCACTGTCCCCCACCGTCTGCTGTCCTCACTTTCTGTGAGGGTCTTTTAGAGGAGGACGTCTGGTTCCATTCACCTTCACTGTCCACTGTCTACTGTCCTCACTTTCTGTGAGGGTCTTTTAGAGGAGGACGTCTGGTTCCATTCACATCCACTGTCCACTGTCCCCCATCATCTACTGTCCTCACTTTCTGTGATGGGCTTTTAGAGGAGTATGTCTGGTTCCATTCACCTCCACTGTCCACTGTCCCCCACCGTCTACTGTCCTCACTTTCTGTGAGGGTCTTTTAGAGGAGGACGTCTGGTTCCATTCACATCCACTGTCCACTGCCCCCCATCATCTACTGTCCTGACTTTCTGTGAGGGGCTTTTAGAGGAGTACGTCTGGTTCCATTCACTTCGACTGTCCACTGCTCTGACTTCTGAAAGATATCTAGAACCAGAACTCTCTTTATTGTATTTATTTCATTATATAGAGGTAGAGCTACACTTTAAATGCCCCATTACTGTAAAATGTACACGTCCTAGATGGAATATTGAATTGAATGTTACAGATATTAAAGATAATCCCATGTGGCATTAAAGGGTCCATCAGGGAAATTGCATCCTGCTTCATTTTGTTTATTGGTGAGGTAAATGTAAACAGTTCTGAAGTGAGGATTTAGATTAAACTGATGTTTAAACTCCTATAATCCCAGAGACTGCTGGTTTGTCCCGAAGAGATTAAAGTTGATCTCAGTCACTCTCTACCGATTCGTCTTCACGTCATGATCCTGCTGTTTAACTGACACCTTGTGGTCTAAATGTATGAGAGATTAGAAACTAAACCCTGTGTTAAACATGGCCGCCATTGTGGGGGAGACCCATGCTGTGAGTACTGTCTACTCTTTTTGGAGTAAATGACTGATGGCACCTTTAAGCCCGGCTGATTCCTCATGTAAATAATGCATTCCTAACTCTGGAGATTTTGCTGATCTCAGATCAGTCCGAAGCTCCTCTGAAAAACTACTGTAACTGTGTTTGTACAGATCCAGAGATAAGGATAGTAACCCAAGCTCTAAATGGATTTATATATTTCTCTAAGTGTTCCACTCCCAGTAAATGGATCGGAAGCTCAGCTCCGAGCGTGAATCTCTCCTTCTCTGGGAAAACAACTGAGCCACAATCACAATCACAATTTGCTTTTCCATTACTGCTTTTTTATGCCTTTACAATCTAAACCATTCTATAATAATAATACAGAGCTGTGATTAAAATACAGAGCTGTGTTTATGATACAGCGCTGTGATTATAATACAGAGCTGTGTTTATGATACAGAGCTGTGATTATAATACAGAGCTGTGTTTATGATACAGAGCTGTGATTATAATACAGAGCTGTGTTTATGATACAGAGCTGTGATTATAATACAGAGCTGTGTTTATGATACAGAGCTGAGTTTATAATACAGAGCTGTGTTTATGATACAGCGCTGTGATTATAATACAGAGCTGTGTTTATGATACAGAGCTGAGTTTATAATACAGAGCTGTGTTTATGATACAGAGCTGTGATTATAATACAGAGCTGTGTTTATGATACAGAGCTGAGTTTATAATACAGAGCTGTGTTTATGATACAGAGCTGAGTTTATAATACAGAGCTGTGTTTATGATACAGAGCTGTGATTAAGATACAGAGCTGTGATTATAATATAGAGCTGTGATTATGATACAGAGCTGAGTTTATAATACAGAGCTGTGTTTATGATACAGCACTGTGATTATAATATAGAGCTGTGATTATGATACAGAGCTGTGATTATAATACAGAGCTGAGTTTATAATACAGAGCTGTGATTATAATACAGAGCTGTGTTTATGATGCAGAGCTGTGATTATAATACAGAGCTGTGATTATAAGACAGAGCTGAGTTTATGATACAGCGCTGTGATTATAATATAGAGCTGTGTTTATGATACAGAGCTGTGATTATAATACAGAGCTGTGATTATAATATAGAGCTGTGTTTATGATACAGAGCTGTGATCATAATACAGAGCTGTGATTATAATACAGAGCTTCAATTATAAAACAGAGCTTTGTTTTTAATATAGAGCTGTGATTATAATACAGAGCTGTTATTTTAATACAGAGCTGTGAATATAATCCAGAGCTGTTATTTTAATAAAGAGCTGTGATTATTATATACAGGTCTCCACACTTGATCAACAAAATGCTCTCTCTATTGTTCTTTTGTCGTTCCTTCTGTCTTTCTCCCTTGACTCACTTTTTCTTTCTCATTTTTCAATTTCTCTCGCTTCCCACCTTCTCTCTCTTTTGTCTCACCCTGTTGTTTCACTCGTCTTTCTCTCTCTCTCTCTCTCTCTGAGCTGTAGCGGTGTGGTGTGTGTTGTGGGTGGTCCTGGGGGATTGCGGGGAAAACCCAAGCTGATTCTTATTCTCAGCATTACTCTCTCTCTGTCTCTGTCTCTCTCTCTCTCTCTCTCTCTCTCTCTCGCTCTCACTCTCTCTCTCCTCCTGTGAGTTGCAGTAAAATGCTGAGATCTTTCTCAGAATGAGGATGAAACACAGGCTGAACAGCATCTGCATTTATATTCACTCATGCCCAGTGTGGGTGGGCTAGAGGAGTTTAAAATCCTGGCACTGGTGTGTGGAACAGTGGAACTGTGTTCTCTGGAATGATGGGGTTCCTCTGGTGTGTGGAACAGTAGAACTGTGTTCTCTGGAGTGATGGGTTTCCTCTGGTGTGTGGAACAGTGGAACTGTGTTCTCTGGAGTGATGGGTTTCCTCTGGTGTGTGGAATAGTGGAACTGTGTTCTCTGGAGTGATGGGGTTCCTCTGGTGTGTGGAACAGTGGAACTGTGTTCTCTGGAGTGATGGGGTACCTCTGGTGTGTGGAACAGTGGAACTGTGTTCTCTGGAGTGATGGGGTTCCTCTGGTCTGTGGAACAGTGGAACTGTGTTCTCTGGAGTGATGGAGTTTCTCTGGTCTGTGGAACAGTGGAACTGTGTTCTCTGGAGTGATGGGGTTCCTCTGGTGTCTGGAACAGTGGAACTGTGTTCTCTGGAGTGATGGGGTTCCTCTGGGATGAGTTGGAGTGATGAGTCTGATCCAGAACTAATCCCCAACGCCAGCCCCTGACCCTCACTGATGATTATGAGGCTGAACTGAGCAGAGTGTGTTCCTGCAGTGAACAGAGAAACTGATCAAGGCTGTACTCTTAGTTCTGGGTTCACACCGCTGTGTTGAATGCTGTTGTTCTGTGAGTGAGAGACTGGAGTGTGTAGAATATTTTTAAAGTCACTGTAATGCAAAGGTTCTAGACTAATGGGCATTATTTACCTAGAACCGTGCGTCAGAGCCTGGGGCTGTTTATCTTAGAGTGCGGGGGGTCAAATATTAATTCTGAGGTATTAAATATTTATAAAGTGAAATATGTGATGACTTTACACCATTTTGGCTGAAGTTGCCTTGAGGAGGTATGTGTGAGTGTGTGTGTGTGTGAGTGTGTGTGTGTGTGTGTGTGTGTGTGTGTGTGTGTGTGTGTGTGTGTGTGTGCAACAGGTATATATCACACTGTGGGGACAAATTTTACACACTCAGACTGTGTGGTGCTGTCTTCCTTGTAGAGATGACAAGCTGCTCCCGACAGCACACATCACACGTTAAAGTGTAAACATGTTTAAGAGTTAGAGTTAGTGTCAGTAAAGTTTGGGTGAATCCCATTGCTTGCTTTTACCTCTATCCCTTATTTTGAGGGTCATCTTGCTTTGGAAACAACAACAACGGCAGCAGTAACTCATGGTGTATTGGTGTGTTGTTGTTGTTGTTGTAATTGTAATTGTAATTGTTTGGGGCTGAACACAGCTCCGTCATCAGTTCAGACAGATCAGTAGAGTTTGTTCTTTCCTTGTTGCAGCGTCCAGCTCTTGCTGGATTTTTTCGTCGGCCCCCGATCCAAGGAGCGTTTGAACCTCTTCAAAAGACCACGGCGTAATTTTACGAGCTGTTGTCGTGAGTCGGATAAAAACAAACGTGATCTCTGATGCAGCTGGAGATTTTACAGATGGAGAGTTGGTGCTGGACGTCTGCGTTGCGTGGCGTAGAGTGACGACTCTCTCTGGACAATCAGCAATGAGTGGACGTCTATCTATATATCCCCACAATGCATTAAACGTTACTCATTTTTGAGTGTTTGTGTGTGTGTGTGTGTGTGTGTGTGTGTGTGTGTGTGTGTGTGTGTGTGAGTGTTCCCCTGCAGGGGATCCAAATATGGCCTTTCTGCTCGCTCCATTTACCCAAAGCATCGCTGTCACTTTAGCACATAAACAGGAGAAAAGCTCATTGTTTATCTCTCCACTCGGCAAGGGTTTGTAAACCTACCACAGAACTTTCTCCTTTCAGGATCGGAATCAAGCCCTGCTTCCAAGGTTCGGCCCCAATATCCCTAATCCCAGCCTCTGGCCACGGGGGAATTAAAGGTGCAGTCAGTGTTTTTTTTTTCAACCCAAACCCTAACCCACAAAGATTAGCAAACATTAACGTATCATTTATTATTTATTTAGCTGTTCTGTTGTTCCTGGGCCATTGTGTTTACAGTGATTTGTTCAGAATTTCTGACACATCCAGGCCACTAGGTGTCAGAATAACGACTGATTCATAATGAGAAATTGACTGCTTGTTTCTTTAATCTGAAATGCATTGAAGAAACAATAGGCAAGATTTGTTTTTCATGTTCCTGAGGCTCTAGTGTAATTATTTTTTTACAGCACTGTACTGAAATCAGTGGAGAGGGGGAGGGAGGGTGTTTCCTACCCTCCTCTTTAAGTTACACAATGTAGTTTCTGCAGTGCTGAGCCCAGAGTAGCAACAACAGAGGCTCTGTTCTCTCTATTACTATTCAGTGGATTATCACAATGATTCTGAAGCTGTAATTTTAAGGTAAAATACTACCTAGTGTTGCTTTAAACCTGTTCTTGATATCTACCATGTTTGAACACTGATGTGAGGATTTGGTAGCATTTAGCCACACGAGTATCAGCAGTGTTCTCATTAGGACACAGCCACTACTGACACCTAGAAACTTGGAAAAGCAAGTGATTCTGTACTTTAATTACTTTTAAATTGGCTGCCACCATGTGGGAAGTTGCACTTCTAGACAACAACGTAGAAATCGTAAATGATAATAATTTTTTAAAATTTTGTGTGAAATCACTGACTGCACATTTAATATAAAAGTTCAGGGGTTTGTTGATGAACTGGCTCTTTAAATCTACCCCTGCTCTGTCAGTCATCCTCAGACTCATTTTCCTTTCCTTGTGATGAGACGCAACTTCTGCCATGCGAGCGATACACACCCTTCCTCTCATCATTAGAGCTGAACACAAATGCGTACACACACACACACACAAACACACACACACACACACACACACACACAAACACAAATGAAGGCACGAAGAGTCTACACACTCACACACACTTTCCATCTGACCTCTGTGTGATCAGGGAGACAATGCAGACATAACTTTAGAAACTAGAGATATTAAAGACACACTACAGCGATAATAAGGAGGAAATGCAGATATATAAAGGAGACACTACAGCGATATTAAGGAAATACTACAGATATATTTAAGAGACAATGCAGATTTATTAAGGAGACACTACAGAGATATTAAGGAGGAAATGCAGATATATAAAGGAGACACTACAGCGTTATTAAGGAGACACTACACCGGTATTAAAAAGACACTATAGAGATATTAAGGAGACACAACAGTGATATTAAGGTGACACTGCACCGATAATAAGGAGACACTACAGAGATATTAAGGAGACAATGCAGATATATAAATGAGACACTACAGAGACATAAAGGCTTTCTGACTGTAGTATTATCACTGCTCTAGTTCTGGATCTGGCCGTACCTTTGTGTTTTCTGAATAGATCAGGGTTTATAACATGAGTGACTGTGTGTGTGTGTGTGTGTGTGTGTGTGTGTGTGTGTGTGTTCCACAGAAGTGTGTGTGCTGTGTGTTCACACTCATTTGGATTAAATGAAAGTAAATGGTGCGTGAAACCGACAGGGCACATCCTCCCCTCTCTGAAGGACAGAACCTGGTCAGAGCCTCAAAGAGTCAGAGATGACCTCACGCTGATATGGTCTATAGAGAGGAGAGAAGTCGGAGCGCCCCCTGCAGCCTGCCTTTAAAACGTGGGTAAATAATAACTGAGTATTTTGTGAAGCCAAATAAAGATTAAAGGTGAGTTTATGTGACTCCTCACTGTTTAAAGACACAGGTGTCAGTGAGTCAGATCCTGTAGAGACTATGGGTTCTATACGGACGTACAGTCAGAGCGCCCCCTGCTGTCAGTCTTCAGATTATGTTTAATTCTATTAATCCCAACACAGTAAGGGCGTTAATCAGGTGTGTGTTGCTTTTTACTGCGATACCGCTCTCTGCTCTTCTGGGAAGGCTTTGTACAATGTGTTGGAACATTTTTGTGTGGATTTGCTGGCATTCAGCCTTCACATAAACATTACTGAGATCAAGGGGGCGGGGTTATACCCCTCTAGCTGACTCTTGGCATTGGGCACAGTGTTTTAATTTCTTATGTTTCATGCTTTTCTGCAGAGATGTTAAAAGCTGCATCCACAGATTTCTTACATTTCGCAGTTCTTATAAAGGATGTCTATAAACATTTGGACATATGGTGGGCTTGTGCGCCCCAAGGGGGCAAGGGGGGGTTGTATTTCTCTGTGTTTTCTGTGCAGAGATCTTCACGCATCGCATGGTCATTGGCCCTCCAAATACCCTACTCAACGGGGAAATCCTGCAGCCGTTTCCATAGCGATGGCGTACACCATCATTTGGCCCCGGGGGGTCGAGGTCTCCAAAACAAATCTTGTAATTAAAAACCACAGGCTCCTGAAGCCCACGCAGGTCACAGCAGCTCGGAGCAGCGTTTAAAACTCAACACCACGTCTTTAAAATCACTTCAGATCGATCATCTCCAGATTCAGTAAAACCCTACAGAGATATTAAAGGGACACTGCGGAGAAATTAAAGGTGAGGTTTAGTAAGAACAGAGGCCTCTGGAACCTGTAATTGAGCGTGTTGGTTTTGTGAAGGTGCTTTAGGACACTCTACACACTCAGGTCCTGTTTTATTTCCTCTGTTCACACAGAGTCTGGTTTTTATGGACAACTAAAAGCACTTTGATGTTCTCTGTGTGGAGGCGCCGCCTTTTCTTTTCAGAGATAAAGGAGAAATGATGAATGGATGCTGGGCTGAGACGCCGTGATCGGGGAGATCCTCGGAGTGGGGTCACTGCTGCTTCGTGTTGATAGGAGCCAGATAATGTAGTCCAGGCGTGCGATAGGGATGCCCCTCTGACACTGCCCGCTGCTCCGGGAGAGACCCAGGAGGGATCATATCTCCCGGCTAGACTGGGAACTCCTGGTGGTCCCTCTGGAGGAGCTGGTGGAAGCTTCTTTATTCACCCTGTTGCCACAGCGATAATGATGGCGGTGAAGATGATGACGATGATGAAGATAATGATGAATTCCCCATCTTTGCCAACAGAGAAATCCAGTCTCCCATTTCTTCCCATTGTCCTCCTAAGCTCCATGAGCTTTAAAGAAACAAAGACCCCAGAGGCACTCAAATTTCCATTTTATTCCTGAGAAAGCACCAGAGTAACATCTGTGTATGTGTGTGTGTGAGTGTGTGTGTGTGTGTGTGTGTGTGCGTGTGAGAACGGGTGTTAAAAGTGTAAGGGAGTTTGTTTTTGGTCTGAATTCTGTTTGAAAGTCAAGCAGTGAGGCTTCAGAGCTTCTTCTAAAGAACTGAGTCTTTCAAGAGAGCAAAGCCCTGAACCTGAGCCTCGAATCAAACACCTCTCAGCTACACGGCGGGAATGGGAATAAAGCCACTTTCCTTATAAAATATAATAAAATAAATGAACAAAACACCAGCAAAAGTCATCAGAGGACAAGCTGAAGCAGGGGTGGAATCTGCTGGAATCTCCACACTTTCTGGGAAGTTTTGAATAGTGTGTGTTTGTAAGTGTGAGGACATTAAGAGTCTGTGGAGCGCTGTACATTAACACATCAAACAGAGGTTTAAAGAAAAGAATAAAGAGAAAGGAAGGGCTTTGTGAGCGCTCTGGGTCTCTGTCTTCTCTTTCTGCTCTGAACTGGACTTTCCCTGGAACGGATCAGGCATGCTCGGTTGGTGCTGATGTGCATCTGATCATCTAAAAACGTGACTATCCGCACTTTTCATTTCTTCCCAGAGAGAGTCCACTGAGCTTTAACCTGCTTTAATCTGTCAAATAACATGAGAAAAACAAGGAAACTCAACAATGGACATCAAATAAAATAGGAGTTGCTTAAAGGTACAGTAGGTGATTTTATTTCAAGTTCAAACTTGTAGTAACTAACAGTTATTTAAGTGAAAGTATCAGCGCAAGTAAGTTACTGCCCTGAGAAAACCTGTTTGAAAAACTACATGGACTGGGGTGGTGGAATATGTTTTGGTGGTTCACCTGTTTGGACACTGGATGGCGCCTTTACTAACAGAGTAGGGCATTAGCACTCAGGATGTGTGACCTCTGGCAGCTAGGCAGGTAATATACAATAACAGACAGGCACTCGCTGGAATTGCCTTCTGCACCTTAAAGAATTAAAGACAAAGAGTTAACAGAAAGAGCAAAGTCGAGACCAAATAAATATATAAATACTTATAGAAGTGTAACTATAAGAATGAATCTAATTCAAAAATGCAGAAGAACAAAGTGATTATCTTTAAATCGTGTCTTTTAATTTATGATCCTGTTTTCTTTGTCCATTTGCATTAATAGACCATGTCAAATCCTGAGCAGGTTTATTTAAACAAAAACAGTCACACACAGGCGCCCCCTTGTGGAGGATCATCAGGCTGCTAGATGTGAGTGAGTGCGTGAGTGAGAGAATGAGTAAAGCAGTGAAAAATGGGGGGGAATGACATATTTTTAAAGCTGTTTTTGAAGGTTGTATATTTTAAACTCAGATATCTTTTTTCAGCCTGAAGTATTCAGCGTAGGAGGAATTACATAAATGTATTTACAATCTTCATTAAAGCAAACGCAAGGCATATTTATGGTTTATTTGTCCATTGAGGAGGGTTCTGAGTGTTGTTCCTGACATTTCTCCAACTGCAGAGCGTGTGTAAAGGTGAGATGGGGGGGGGTTAATGGCGTTTGGTGAACTCTCGTTACTGAGCTCATTCTCCGAGTGTCATTTCTCCCTGAGGAAACGACAGAGTGAGAGAGGACAGAGCTGAAGGACGCAGTTTAATCAGCGTTCAGGAGAGAGAGAGAGAGAGAGAGAGAGAGAGAGAGAGAGAGAGAGAGCCCCCCAGCCCCCCCCCTCACTGCAGCGTCTGTGTCAGGAATGTCATGAGGACGGTGTTAAAGACAGCGTTAGTGTGGAGCTTGTGATATGGAGATGTAAATGGAAATGTAAGCCTCTCTTTTATAGTCATTAATACTGCTACAGGAATATACACAATCAGCCATAACATTAAAACCTTCTGTAGCTCTGCAGTTACATACTATATCCCATGTTACTCTGCATACTTTGTTACCTACCCCCACCCCCTTTCCCCTTGTTTTTCAGTAGTCAGGACCCCCACAGAGCAGGTATGATGTGGATGGTGGATCATTCTCAGCGCTGCAATGGCACTGACGTGGTGGTCGAGTGTCCACTCTGTTACATACTCCTACCTCCTTGGTCCACCTTGTAGATTTATTGTAGTTTGTGTTGGTCCTCTTTCAGCTGGCTCATTCATTTACTGCTTAGCAACTTGTCGTGGTAAAAATATCTGATTGCACCTTTAATTTACTCTCACTTCTACAAAAGCAGGTAATTTGACGAGGGGCAGTGGTCAGGGCTATGAGCTGGTCAGTAATGGTGGGTGTGGGCTGTATAGCAGCACATTAGGGTGGACATTAGCCACAAAAGAACCATTAATATGTGGAAGCTGGGGATGCAGAGGAAATTCAGAGAGAGGAAAACTCCAGTTAACCTCATAACACCTCACTACACTTCAAACCTCAGCCAAATCCCACGGCGCCTCCTCAGAGCCAGGCTTTACAGAGCCACGCCAGACCACAGAGTCACCGTCTGGTGTGGGATAAACACACCCACAGTTTCAGAACATATTAGTGTACAAATAAGTTTTAAAGTGCTTTTGTGTAACATGTAATTGTAATTCAAAATGTAAACAATTGTCATTTTATATTTACCACTGTTGCTTAGTATTAAAAATGACAAGACATTTTATGGAAAAAAACAAAACAAAAAATAACCAATTAATGTATTAATGTGCCACATTCCCAATCTCTAACATTGAAATCCCCACCTTTAAATCGTCTAAACCCAAACTCGCACGTTCTTTCGGATACAACATTATCCCCAAGAACAGAACAAATCCATTACATCCTTCTGCAGCACTTTTTCCTGATGGAGCTCATTATGAATGCAGTGACTAGGGCTGGACGATACGGACAAAATTTCTATCAACATATATTTCTTAATTTTTGGTCGATATGGTATAATTCCGATATCAATTTAAACAACATAAAACCCACTGAAAGTCAGTCAGTGACAGATGGTTTAAATAATAATAAAAAGTATACTGAAATATTGAAAATCTGTTTAACTTTTTATTGAAAAATTTTATATTGCGATATATTTTTATGTTTAATTACTGTCCAGCCCTAGCAGTGATAATATAATAAATAATACATTTTTCACTTGTCGGTTATTTTTAGTTGAATACAATGATAATTGTCATTTTAATACAACACAACAGTCACCATAAAATGATAAATGTACAATTTTACGCTACACTAAATCTCTTTAAAATTAGTGATGTCCTGACCAGCTCCTGGGGCTTCTAGTGATAATAACACACATAAACACACATACACACTCACACACACACGAAGATGAGGATGAGGATGAATAAAACGTATTAGTACACCTAAAGCCTACAGTGCATATGTGGGAAATAAGCCATTTTCAAATTCGTTATCTTTGTCATATTTGAACCAGTTTACATATTGCCCCCTTTTCAGACAGCAGTCTAATCCCCACCCATTTACTCTGAAGTTATGACATGTTAAAGCCTGCTCCCATTTATAGAGAACCTGATACACAGTGAAAGGCAGGGAGTAAAAACAGAGCTTATTTACACATCTCAGCTTTAAAGAATCAATAACAAAATAGATGTTAAAATTCAGTAAATACAGTAAAAGTACAATATATTAAATTACTGTCAGTCAATAAAATTCTCAGTTGTCAGAAATGGAGCTCAAAGGGGGAAAGGTGAAGGAGACCGTGCTCTTTAATGGAGCTGCTCTTTATACAATTTTAAATGTAAGTAATATCCACTGCATGTGACGTTTCGGTTTAAGGAGTGTTATTATATATTAAGAAGTGTGTTATAAATCCTTGTCTAAAGTGACTCTGATGTGGTTTGACTGGTGTTAACGTTAACTGTAAGAGACAGGGGCTAATGCCGAATGCAGTGGAGCATGAGTCTCAGATAAATGAGAAAAATCCACTAATTACTGAGCACATTCACAAATGACAGAGAAAACTGAATCACTCTGGGCTTGTCTTAATTAATCCAGATTATTCTATTACACCAAGGTCAAGACATCGGGCACATGCTGGAAATCTGAATTAGCACTGAGACAAATCAGACAGATCTTAGCACTGTAGACTCCTTATAAAGAGTTGTGGGTGTGGCTAGATTCCCATATAAGGATGGATCCTAGATGATACACGAGTTTACATTTTACCTCTTCCGGGAGAAAATGGCAAACAGGCACTTGAATCTTCTCATTATGTATGCTTTCTGTAGATAAAAGTTAAATATTATAACCAGATTTGTAATTTGTTCCGGAGCTCATCGGAAGGTGGCGTATACCAGGTGTTAAGTAGTAAATACGATTTCACTCTGTTTGAGGTTTTGGCTAAAGACAAAACATTTCCCCAAAAAGTAATATATCCTTAAAGAGAACGTTTACGATTGTGGGGAAACTCAGTTCTAATCTCCGCGTCTTTTAAGGTGGAATGGTGTGTTTGAGGTGGGAAATTACTGTTGTTTATAAGTTTGTCTGTAAGTTTTTATTTATTTAATTTCCCACAGAAACTAATTTATAACTCGAGCTGTATTGTTTTGTAGCACTGTCGCTAATGCAGTTAGCCATCTCCTGAGTTTGGAGACATTTCCATCTTAAGTGATCCGAAACAGCAAAAATAAGTCAGTTTTACCTCCTTATGGAGCAGGAATAGAGCAAAATCCTCATCTCGGTTGGTGCTTTTTAGCGTTTGGAATCTCTCTGTTGCCTAAAAACCTCCAGATGGTGTTTCTCCGCTGTAAGCAGAGGGAGAAAGCCTAGCATACCGGACTGAGACACTGTTTTTTTACCCATTTACAGACACTGGGGTTTCAGATACACATTAAACGGTTTCCAGTGCAAACCAAATGCAGAGCAGCACACTGAGAGGAGACAGAGGAACAGAGCAATTTTACAAAAAATGATTTTGATTACATTCTCAATTGCATTGGTGCATTTCTCACATCAATGTTAACATTTGCACAACAGTAAGTGCATTTCTCAAAACAATTAGTACAAACTGAAAACCTCAAAAGCACTCCTCACTCCTCAAAAGCAATTATTCATGTCAAAGAAAGTGTCAATGTCATAATTATAAAAAGTTAGAATAAAAAATAACAGGATATTCAAATGGCTTTGTCATGTTTTCATTATGACGGTTCACTCTGTAAGTGTTCTCTAAGCCCAATCATGGTGACACTACGTGAAAATGCTCAAGACAGCACTATACACTATTAACGCACCCATTTGAAATCTACACTTAAGTTACACATTACTGTATTTAGTGACGTAAAAGAGAACAATACGTATGTTTCACATTGTTACTGCATGTGCTCTTTGCAGTTCTAATTCGTTAACAGCGTTGCGCAAAAGCGAAGTACAAACATAAGTAGCACCCTTTGGGGAGAGCTGTGCACAACTGTAAACAATATTACAGGACAAATTGGAACTGAATTGGAACATACAACATACACAGCACTGTAAATAATTCTTCCACATTTAGACCTTTCTGTCTGTGGCCACATATTTGCACCGACATCGCAGCAAATATCATTCCTGGCAATGCAGCAAGGAATGGATCTCCTCCCAGGGCTCTGCTGTGATGTCATCACGTGCTGCGGACCATTTGAGTATGTGGATGCCGCTCATATACCTTCCACCATCAAGGACCAGGGAGAAGGGAGGGAGATACTCCACCAGCAGCGTTTTATGTGCTTCAAACCACTGTCAGACTAAATCTGAGTGGTGAAAACACACATTATCCCAACATACTTGTTCAGATGGTCTCCCTTTAGGCCCCTCTCATGGATTGCTCAGGGATTCTCATTCCCTGTAAAGAGTGTCTAAAAACGTCAGCAAATGTTGTGTGTTGTATGGACCAAGACTTGGGATATGGGTGAGGACGCCGTTTTCTGAGATGGCTGCACACCTTGTAATGTTCCCTCCTCGTTGGCCTGGGACACCAATGGTGGTTCTCTGTCCAGTGCGATATCTTCCACGCCTTCTACCTTTTGCCAGAGTGAAACCCGCCTCTTCAGCGTACATGAATGTGTGTTCCCTTGCCTCCAGCTCCAGTACGTGCTTTACACCAAAAGAGAGACAGAAAACTATAACAACTTTTCCAGTGTAATGCATAATGCATTTTGGACTGGCATATTTGTACAGTTTGAACTGCCATGTAAAAGTAACTATTTTACAGCACTGTACATTAGAGTGTGCATAGAACATAATGGTGTGCTGTTTTATTTTATTTTTTTAGAATAAAATCATTGCAGTGAAATTGCTCTGGAGAAGTCTCTAAGGTAAGGCCATCGGGAGACGCCAGATTCCTGTCACTGAGCTGTTATTATTCTTGGGTTCGGGACCCCTCTACACACCTCTGACTCTCTTCTAAAGAGGTCCGTGCACCAGCGATCCTGTTGTTGTTTTCTCTGCTGTGTTTTACGGATCAGTGGTGATTTGTTTTGAAGGCCAGGTTTAAATGTGGCTGGACAGCTCCCAAGACCTTTCAAAGAAATGATGAGGAGTTTCTAGCGCCTGTGAAGAAAGGTCACGCCGAAGATCTGAAGGATCTGAGAGTCTCAGCGGTCAGCACTGTCCAGGGTTCTCAGTGATTTTTAAGATGCTCAAATGCACTCATGTCATTTCAGTACCTTTAGTTAGGGAACATAGTTGTACCATATTCAGCATTAATTGAAGATGGTAAAGTTGTGTTGATTTCATACGCCGTGTTTCATCTCCAGGACTTCTGTTATGTTCTTTTATTTTAAATAGATATATAATGAAAGATTACAGATATCCCCCTGCCCTTCAGGAGAAGAGAATTTAATGAACCTTTAGGGAACACAACTGGACTTTAACACAACTGTTGTACCTTTAAAGGGAACAGCTACGGTTGTGGGGAACTGCTGTTCTCTTTGGTTTGTTTATGTTCTGAAGCTCTGTGTTTGAGGAGAAAAAAGACTGTTGTTTGTGGCTGAGAGTCAGTTCCACCTTAAGTAATGTAACTTTAACAGCAAAAATAAGTCAGTGTTACCCCCCTGTGGAGCAGAAATAAAGCAAAATCCTCATCTTGGTTGGTGCTGTTCAGCGTTTGGAGTCTCTCCATTGTCTAAAAAGCTCTAGATGCCATGTCACTGCCGTGAGCAGAGAGAAAGCCTAGGACACCGGACCGAGGCGCTTTGTTTTTTGATTATAGTCGTGAACATTGACTTCATAGGTACATTTACACTGTTTGTACTTTTAGTAACAACAATGTACTTGTACAGAACCTTTTCCTGACAATGTAGAGTGACAATTTAAAGTGTTTTTACTTAAGTTTACTCAGCTCAGGTGTAACTCATCACAATACACAAGACTAGCACGAACAATCATTACGCCCCGATAAACCAGTGGTTCTCAGTCTGGTCCTGGTAGGACTCCACTCCATTAACCTCCCTTCAACTTCAACTTCACCCCAAAGATATATAGTGCAGTTTCTGCAGTGCTGAGCTCAGAATAGCAATGACAGAGGCTATATTCTTTCTATTGCAGCTCAAAGGAGCATCACAGTGATTTTAAAGCTGAAGTTTTAAGGTACAAATACCAAAAACTGTTGCATTAAGCATCACATTAATTAGTGAACTATAATCTTGCTTGTTTTCAGCTGCTCGGGTGTCTCAGTTGACCGGCTACGAGAGGGAGAACTGGAGGAATGTTCTTCCCACACTTTTCTGGAAGTCAGTAAACAAAGCTGAGCACATTGCGATGTTAATAAAAACACGTCTTACACACGCTCCACTTCACTTCCTGATTAACCTCACACAACAGCAGCGGCGTGTGAAATGAAGACGAGGAAAACAATCCGTATCTGGAATAAAAAACAACAATTAAATATGAGAGTGCTGTCGCTGAGCCTGAGGAGGAGCAGCTTATCTTCGTCTCTGAAATAGTGACTCCGAAAATAGCCGTGCCTTTGATAAACTGCTGGAAAGTAAAACTTTATTCAGTGAAGCTGAGCTCAGAATTAGGACGGGAAGTTTTATTCGGAGGGTTTCACAGATGTGGCCTGATGATTTACGCTGCAGTTTGTTCCAGCGTCAGGTATTTATTGTATTTTCTATTGTCATGGCCCTTTGGCAGATGGGTTTACAGTTTTTACAGTTTTAACCTGGGTGAATGCCGTGTTCGACTCTTGCCAGAATACTTTTATTGTGGGACTCAAACCCCCTGTAACACAGAAACAGAAACAGCATAGAATCTGTAGAGCCAACACTGGAGGCCCTGGCCACTACAGCTAGGGATTAGATGATAACCTCACATAATACTGGACTGTCAAGAGAAATGTGTTAAACCAACACACACACACACAGTTATCCAGTTATCACACTGGAATAATGTGGTTGGGTTTATTCTAATATTAGTGTTTCATTTTTTATTTTTGTGTAAATAAATCCTTATTACTCAGACAAATCCCTCCACTGATCCTTCAGCTTATACTGCTGTTATACTGACACCTAGTGTCCGGGATGTATCACAGATAGCTCTGTGTGTGTGTGTGTGTGTGTGTGTGTGTGTGTGTGTGTGTGTGTGTGTGTGTGTGTGTGCTTAGTGAGTGACAGGTGAGACAGAGTTGTAGAGATGAATATTTACAGGGTGTTTAGCCGTCTCCTCATGGCTCTGAAGTCGGAGCTGGAGGAACAGCTCTATTTTCTCAGGGTGGGTGATGATGCGGGACGCTAAGCTGGGTCTCTTCAAGGTGTATCGAGTGTGTAAATGAACAAAGTGGCAGGTCGATATGGACTTGGCACCGGCAGGCCTTGCGCGAGCCCGTAATGCGGCGTGTACACAATCAATAATCGCTGGAGGCTAACGGACAGCTGGAGAGGCCGGGGGCAGCTGGACGTGACGAGAGACCACAGCGCCTCCCGGTGACAGCTGCTCAGGAGGAGATTAGCGTGAGCTCAGGATGGCAGTTTACATCTTAATAACCTTAATAACCTCCTGTAACACTGACCTCACGTATGCTCCTCGTACCCCCAGATTCATATTTATTCTTCTAACGTCATCAATGGCTCCATCCCAAACCCTACACATTTAAAATGATGGTTCTACAATGGTTTTTTGCATCATGAAGGGGTTCTTCAGATTGATGGATGTGGTGTAGATGGTTCTATACAGCACCTTTTAGAAAAGAGTCCTCTGATGTAACATGATTAACATCATAATAATAAAGAGATGCAGAGAGAACGCAGTTCCGGTGTGACCTGTCGATGTGTGTATCTGTCTGTGACAAATGTTGGATAGAGCAGGTCAGAGAGAGCTGAGAGATCTCATCTTCGATTAACGTTCTGTAGTGGGTTGTGGTGAATACTGTTGATGCTGAATAAGTGTTTCTGCAAGAGAGAGAGAGAGAGAGAGAGAGACAAAGTGAGTGAGAGAGAGAAACTTATGCTTAAACTTTTATGCTTTGGCAATATTGTACCTGAATATGGTCATGCCAATAAAGCTTACTGAATTTGAAAAAAATGAGAAACTGAGAGAGAGAGAGAAAAAGTGAGAAAATGAGTAAGAGACGAGTAAGAGAGAGATACAGTGAGTGAGAATGAAATACAGTGAGTGAGAGAGAGAGAGAGAAAACAAGAGAAGTGAAGAGGGTGAATGAGTAAGAGACAGGGCAAGACAGAGAGAGACAAAAATAAAAAAGAGTGAGGCAGAGAGACAGTGAGTGAGACAGAGAGAGAGAGAGAGACATTGAGACAGAGAGAGAGAAAGTGAGTGAGAGAGAGAGAGAAAATGTGAGTGAGACAGGGAGCGAGAGAGGCTGTGAGTGAGACAGAGAGAGAGAGAAAGCTAGTGAGTGAGAGAGAGAAAGTGAGTGAGACAGAGAGAGAGAATGTGAGTGAGACAGGGAAAGAGAGAGAGAGAGAGACAGTGAGTGAGACAGAGAGAGAGGGAGAAAGACGGAGTGAGACAGAGAGAGAGAGAGACAGTGAGACAGAGTGAGAGAAGGTGAGTGAGACAGAGAGAAAGAGAGACAGTGAGTGAGACAAAGTGAGAGAGAGCTAGTGAGTGAGACAGAGAGAGAGAGGAGAGAGAGAGAGAGAAAGTGAGACAGAGCGAGAGAGAAAGTGAGTGAGAGAGAGAGAGAGAAAATGTGAGTGAGACAGGGAGAGAGAGAGGCAGTGTGAAACAGAGAGAGAGAGAGAGACAGAAAGTGAGAGAGAGCTAGTGAGTGAGTGAGAGAGAGAGAGAGAAAGTGAGTGAGACGGAGAGCGAGAGAGAAAGTGAGTGAGACAGAGCGAGAGAGAGAGAGAAAGTGAGTGAGACAGAGAGTGAGAGACTGTGAGTGAGACAGAGAGAGAGAGGGAGAGAGACAGGGGGAGACAGAGAGAGGGAGACAGACTCTCCAGGCGAGAAGCACTCACCTGAGACTGTGTTAACAGGTAATTATCCTGTGTGAAGTTAATCAGCGGTCGTCCTCCGGTCGAGTTCCTGAGGACACACTGGAGCTCTTCACTCTTTAAAAATGATGTGTTAAATAATAAGAGCTCTTCTGGAGATTACTCCAACAGGAAGATTACAGTCCCGGGCTCATAATATCCTTCTGTACATGACTTAACAGGGACTTCCACCCATTTTATCAAAGAGCTAGAGGGTGCTGTGGTTCTGAAGAAACTCAGAGCAGTGGACAGTGGAGGTGAATGGAAGCAGACGTCCTCCTCTAAAAGCCCCTCACAGAAAGCGAGGACAGTAGACGGTGGGGGACACGGCTGGTGTTTGACCATAGTTTGGAGAATGGAGTGGTGTTTAAACAAGGACAGATGTCCACTGTCCTCCATCATCATTTTCATCATCATCATCATCGCGCCATAGAGACTCTGTAGACGGTGGAGGCGCTGGTGGAGGTGGAGAGGGAATAAAATGCTGGGGGTGTGTTGGAGATGCCTGGTTACATTCGCCACCACTGGAGAGAAATCAGAA
Organism: Hoplias malabaricus; assembly: GCF_029633855.1. Taxonomy (NCBI): domain Eukaryota; kingdom Metazoa; phylum Chordata; class Actinopteri; order Characiformes; family Erythrinidae; genus Hoplias; species Hoplias malabaricus. Next base: position 15,470,381 of record NC_089800.1, read on the forward strand.
AATGTGGTGGAGTTGGCCTTTAAACGACATCAGTACACAGTGCGGTGGAGAACAATAAAACTGTGGTGGATATTGCGGCTCTATTTTTAGTTTCTTTATAACGTGGAGGTGGCAGGTGTTGTGCAGTGACTTTGGGAACGAACAGGATGACATTTTTCTTCAGGGTCCAGGGGGGATGGGGGCTGTTTAGGGGTGGGGGGGAGGTTGTTCTGGGGGCTGCAGCAAAGGTCTTATTGCAGTGTTTCCCAGAGCTGAGTATTGTTCTCTGTTTTATTGTTACAGACATTGTTTTGCGGATATTTCTAAAAGAAAAACTGTTTAACTTTCAAAATACTTATTCATTCATTCATTCATTCATTCATTCATTCATTCATCCTCTGTAGGCATGCCATCTGGATATGGGTCACTATGGGTCCAGAACCTACACGGAATCATTGAACACAATGCAGGAACACACTCTGGACATGGCACCTGTCCATCACAAGACATCACACATTCACTCACTCACCCAGTCACTCACACACAGATCCAGTTCCTCCGGTGGTGGTGTGATCCAAAACTAATCCTGATCCATTCAGTATCAGCTCCTGACCTCACTAATGTTTATGTGAAGGTCGAATGCCATCAGATCCTCACAGCTATGTTTCTGCATCTCACAGCAGTAAAGAGGAACAAATACCCGATCAATGCCCTTCATTTTGGACAAAGTGTGTGTACAGGAGTGAGATTTACTCTTGAACGGGTGAAACCACGAGCCCCCGGTTCTGCTAATAGCCCATAGTGGGCGAACACAGCTGCTCTTTGGTTTGAGAGCCTCTCTCTGATTGGTCGGGCTGGAATCTGATTGCTGTAAAGTGCTCAGCGGCTCAGGAAATGATGCATTAGTGTGCGGTATCACATGCGCCCAGAATCGATATCGGTACCAAGGGGCAAATGAGGCAGGTCTGAGATCTCTGTGCCCACAGCGCCAGGCCTCAGCCTCATAACGTCCACCAGTGGATAATCAGCCACAGCCATCATCAGTATGGGGGGAAAACGTGAAAGAATCTGGTATTTCTGAATTGTAATCACATTTACACAGAGATTAAACATGGATCCAGTTGAATGTGGTGATTCCTGTGGATGGGTTTAGACCAAATCCAGATTATCCCATGGTATGTGGTACTGAGACCCGATTCACAGCCGATGTGTGGCAAACTTTTACGTCACTCCGGCCGCTCAGGATGACCTCCTGACTACGGTCCAAAGCATTTTTGTTTTGTAAAAAATATGGGAAAGCGAGAAAATTATGAAATATTTTAGTCCAGGTTCCTGTCTGTCATTTATGAGAAAATTAAAACTTGTGGAGATTTGAATTAAATGTTTTATTATACAAACAAGAGAAGAGCTTTTTTTCAGTCGTTCTATATCAGTTTTATGTTGTTCTTGTCGGTGTGAAGCTGAATAAATGCGGATCATGGAAATATTAAACTCATTACGTCTTGTCTCCTTCTCTTTGGCGGCTTGTGTTTGGGAGAAACCCTGGAAATTAGCGCTCAGAGCGAAAGAAACGTCTGTTCACATTTTAATATTCTTTACAGTCTTTAATTAAATGCCCTGTTTTTTTAACACAGAGCTGATTTGGAATAAAGAAAAATGAGGTTTTGCGCTGCACAGTAAAGCACTCCGCTCCCATTCTTTCAGTTCAAAAAGAAAGTGCTTTGTATGAAACAGACGGATATTTGCTTTTGTTCAGCGCTTGAAGCACTGCACATTTTAGTTTAGGAGTGTGATCTGTTCAGACTGATTTCAGATATAGGTCACATTATATAAAAAAATCAGATTTGGGCCACTTTTCCTGCTGTGTGAATGTAGCTAAAGTCTTGGAAGTGTTGGGGCTTTAGGACAACAGCTGATGTTGCTGAGGTGGTGGACAGGGGCCTGATCGGCCTAAAGGTGGCACTGTAGCACAAGTCGACATGTTAGAATTACAGAATAACAGAAGATGAATGAATGAGGATATCCTGGCAGCGTATGCAGAGTCTGGAGATAAATCTTGTTGTAAACCGTGTGTTGTTCAGTGTAAAGTTGTGTAAAGTAGCGACCGTGTCGTGTGTTGTCTTTCGAGTAACTGTTCTGTTTCTTCCTTTTGCAGATCCTGGCCATCATTTCAATCCTGTTCATCATCCTCTCCACCATCGCTCTGTCCCTGAACACCTTGCCCGAGCTTCAGGAGATAGACGAGTTCGGCCAGGCCAACGACAACCCTCAGCTGGCGCACGTCGAAGCCGTGTGTATCGCCTGGTTCACAATGGAGTACCTCTTGCGCTTCCTCTCTTCGCCAAACAAGTGGAAGTTCTTCAAAGGGCCACTGAATGTCATTGACTTATTAGCCATATTACCTTACTATGTCACTATATTTCTGACAGAGTCGAACAAAAGTGTGCTGCAGTTCCAGAACGTGAGGAGAGTGGTACAGATTTTCCGTATCATGAGAATACTGAGAATCCTGAAACTGGCCAGGCATTCAACAGGACTGCAGTCGCTCGGGTTCACGCTCAGGCGCAGCTACAACGAGCTCGGCCTGCTCATTCTCTTTTTGGCGATGGGAATCATGATATTCTCCAGCTTGGTGTTCTTCGCTGAGAAGGACGAGGATGCCACCAAGTTCACGAGCATCCCCGCTTCGTTTTGGTGGGCCACTATCACTATGACGACCGTGGGATATGGAGATATTTACCCTCAGACTCTGCTTGGGAAAATAGTCGGCGGACTTTGCTGCATCGCCGGCGTGCTGGTCATTGCCTTACCCATCCCCATCATCGTCAACAACTTCTCAGAGTTCTACAAGGAGCAGAAACGTCAGGAGAAAGCCATCAAGAGAAGAGAGGCCTTAGAGCGAGCGAAGAGGAACGGCAGCATCGTTTCGATGAACCTGAAAGATGCCTTCGCTAGAAGCATGGAGCTCATGGACATTGTGGTAGACAAGAGCGAAGATAACCCTGCTCTGGATAATCACCTGTCCCCGAGCAGGTGGGGCGTTCCAAAACGTGTCTCCTCAGAGGTCAGTCTGAGGTCTTTCGAGAAGAAATCACCGGAAAGGATATCTCAAGAATGCAAAACCTCCAGCCCTCAGCATCTCAACGCTCAGAAACTGGAGGAGATGTACAACCAGATAACCAAGGCCCATTCCTACTCGGATCTCAACATAAAACCGGCGGACGAGTTGAAGCAGGAACTGGAGATGAAAGACGTGAGACCTCAGGCCAAGGAAGGAACCGTGAGGGATGTAACAAACATGTCAAGTGTCGACAGCTTTGCAAGATGCCCTGCTGAACTGGGAGAGGTCCAGACGTCGGTTTCCTCTCCAGGTTCAGCAGCTCAGCTTCAGCAAAGCTTCAGCAAAGTGCCTCCGCTCCTTGAGGTCAAAGAGGGGATGCCGAACGTGAACAAAAAGAATCCAACAGGTTTGTCCGATGGGAACCAGCTTGAACTTGAACAGAACAGCCAACCCAGCGTCCAGGACAGCGAGGGCTTTGAGCAGTTTGTGGAAATGGCCCGAAGTTCTTTACACAGCACAAACCCAGCCAAGACAAAAAGCCTCAATATAAACTTCCTAGAAACTCTTGAGGAAGCTCCTCCGACGCCACCCAACACGTCCTCTCCTCAGGATAACAGCAGCAGCCTCCTGGGTGACGACTCTCCAGACGGAGAGTGTTCTCCTCTGTGTTCTGATTCAGAACCGCTGGCCACGATCCCGGAGGAAGGTCTGGTCCTTTCCCCGAAGCTTCTGGCCGGCGGTTTCGATCTGGAGGAGACCGCGTTGCTCTTGCCGCAGGGTTTCCAGCAGTGCACTGAAAACCGCGAGGATAAAAACCTCTCGGAAGTGGGGGCTGCTGCCGTTCCTTCGCCTAAGCGTTCCCCACAGAACTGCACTCAGGATGTGGTCAGTGATAATGGGCAGAACAAACCAGACACTAACCAAAGTGAACACAAAGTAGAGAATCACATGTTTACACCAGAGATCCATCTAATGCCAGGAGAGGGCAACCTTCCACCAACCTGTGAAACCAGCATGTGACTGTGGACGGGGGACACTAGGAGGACAAACAAGAAAGGGGCACGGAGGTGTGGAGACATAGAGAGAGAGAGATATAGAGAGATTGTTTTGCATGGCATGAAATGTCCCCTCTTAACTATGTCATTGTCTATAGACAACAGCGTCCTTGTCCAGACGGCACTGGTGGAAAACGTGGGTGGGAGATAAGGAGGAGGTCCATTCAGACCGTATTTATCCAACGTACATTTGAACATGGATCTGTTTTATAGCGGCAATGCGAAGTGCAGATGGGGGACGAATCCTGAAAAGCATGCATTTAAAAATGTCCTTTTACGGTGCTTAGTTTGCTGAAAGCGCTCCACTGTAAATACAGACAGGACTGCGGTAAAGACAGTGACACCAAGCCACAGAAGACATGAGAAATGTCAAACTCACAGGAAAATATTGTGCTTCAAAGACTTAAGGGTCACTTGCACAACAGCGACACACTGAAACATATCATTAGGAAATTTAACACGGAAATGCAATGTGTACCATGACAAAGACGTCTCTTTTATTTTTGTTCTGATTGAATACAGTCTGTGGTCAGAGCTGGGCATCAGTCACAAGTTTTCAGTTCAGACTGAAAACATACACATTTATGAACCATAACTTCATATAAATAGAATAAATAAATACATTTCGAGTTCCAGATGAATTCATAAATGAAACGTTTTCAGAAACAGTGCTTTAGGTATTCACACATTACCAGGCAAATGTTGGAATCATTTTCATATTAATTTTTGCAGATTGCATAAAGTACACAACAATATTTAATATTTGCCCAATTCTGATATATTTTAAATTGCAGGAAGTTATTTAAGAAGAAGAAATATTCAGTTACCATTTATTTATAGCAATTATTTACAAGTTATCTGTCTCAAGGTCTTGAAATTTGAGGCATTATGGATTTTAATATGAATAATTTTAACTTCATGCCGCCGTTTGAAACTCACTTACAGATCAGAACTTAAACATAATTTAAACAGATTAAAATATTCTTAAATTCTTATGTTTCTTAAAAAAGATACTTGTTCCCCATTTAGTTTCAAAAGAGCTTTTAAAGTTTTCTTATAATTACTTGTAACTATTGCACACTTGAGTGTGCCCTGTGTTGTTCGGCACTAGTTTCATTTTGTGGAAAACAGTGATTCCAAACCTGTGAACAGGAATGTACAAATTATTTAGTCTATGCGTTTTATTTAAAAGTGGGTGTGGCTTTTTGGGCATGTGACACATAGCCACACCCACTTTCTGGTGTACGTCAGAAAGCCACACCCTTTTTAGTATAAATGTGCAGGCAGAATATTCTGTTTGACAATCACTGGAATAATTCAGTCTGTAAACTGAAAGCTGTGGGTTTGATGCCCAGCTCTGTCGGTAAAATCAACAATAGTAGTTTGTTTGGAGTTGCATAGTGTGTGGTTAGCTATTCAAGTTAACACCATTTACTGAATATGTAGAATTAATGACCAGACGTGTGTAGACGACTTCGCCACATGCCTCATACACCCAGAACACCATTACAGGTTTATGTAGCTGCCAAAGGAGAACAAAAATCAGATATTAATAATCAGTAAACAAAATCGTTAGTAATAGATCACAGAGATACGATGGTAAAACCTAGATTAGCAACGTTAGCTCTTCAATTAAAAGCCTTTGACTATCTAAATAAGAAACGGGCCACATGCATGCACGTCTTAACGTAGATTTATGGCTCAAATGCATTTTGAAAAACTGACGTAGTGGGCTGCGAGTAGAACGGAAATATTTATCACTGCTCAGCCACGCCGACGAGTTTGTAGTTCTGGTCATTAAATCTGATCAAATATGATCTTTCATTTTTTACATTTTATTTTAAAAAAATGCAGTGGGAAGTGATGTAGATCTCTGAAGTCATGTGCTTATTCTGTAGTGTGTCTCATGCCCATATATGGAGTTGGGGTGTGGGCTGGATGTCCATATATGGAGTTGAAGCGATAAATCCAGCCCCACTTTTTATATAACTCCTTATATGGGCATCCAGCGCAGTCCTAGATTTCCTTATATGGTCATGACTACAGAATGACAGTATGACATCGGTGGTCTGTTTTACTTGTCCGAGGACCAAAAAGGCATAACCATGACATTTTTTATTTACTCATGCACTGTACTTCTTCATATCTTCTGAAACGTGGATTATTTTTATCATAAATTCGTCATTACACTTTATACATCAAAGTTATACATTTTTAACTGCAAAAAAACTCCCATTCTCATCATCATTTTTACATTTTGGACTGTGAATATAACTATTTCATGTGTGCGCTCAAGTGATTTCAGTCAAACTTAAGCCCAAAGTTTTATTATGTTTTATTTTATACTATTTATTTTTGTTTCTTTTCTGAGAATTTCACAGAGAGAGAATATATGTTATTTATGTTGTTGCCTTTAATCTGACATCGCTGGAAATGTGTGCGCTTGTTTTTCTTTCTTGCTGTGTGACGATCGGACGATCTTTAAACTCTTGTGTTGTGTTCACCAAGATCACGATGGTCAGAAGTGGAAAGATGTGATTAAAAAAAGTGAAAAAATATAATGAAAGTATAATGAAAACTCACAGTTTCAGGAGAGATGGTGGAAAAGTGCAATACAGCAAACTGCAATCTATGCAGGCCAAGAATTCTGGCACTTTATTTACAGTCCCATGGATTTGTAAGTGTACAGGCAGAAATTACACTTGTATTTTTCAGATTATATATATTCTTTAATATTTGAGAAACAGTGTTATTACCACTTGGGAGAATAATTTTAAAATAATGAGCATTTTACAGCTGTGTTTTGCAGCTGTGTTCAAATCAGATTCCGTGTTATTGAATTAGACGACCTTTTTTTTTATTATTAAAGGCGCAGTCAGTCATTTTTCCACCAAGAAAGTAGAATACGTATTTCAGAGAGTGATTTATTTACTATTTTTATTTTATTTTCCTACAAACAGCAGCTCATATGAGCTGAACAATCTTCTCTGTCGTCCCGGTATGAACCTGTTTATACTCCATAGAGGGGGCCCCCACGTAGGCGCGGCCATGTTTAAAACAGAATCTCCAGGCCTAATGTTTGTTTCATGAAGAATAATTACTGGGGAAAATGACTGATTGCGCCTTTAATGATGTAAAAGAAGCAGGTCGCAAATCTTTTTTGCGGATCGCCGCCAACGAATCTGAATTCAGTTTTGAATTCTATTTTTTCTAAAAAACCAAAATCAAAAGAAGCACGTCCAGAGGCTCCGCAACCTTCCGCTTTGTTCGTATAGCACTGTACAGAAAATTCTACTTTTTATAGGAGAATAAACCAGGTCTTTAAGTACTAGAGTAATATGAGTAATATTGAGTTCTCAGGTTTTCTACAAAGCTAACGTTCTGCTCGGAGTCGTGGTGGTTGTGTTTGGGTTTGTTTTGATCTGTTTTCTTCATCATTGACTTCACAGAAAACGCCTAGACAAGAGAAGTCAATTTAAATCTAATCAATATACCTCTTATATCACATTATGAGATTGTTTTATGAATATTATATGATTGTTTGTGCTTCTTCCAGACATTTTAGGTGATTTTGGTTATTATTATAAATGAGATAATTTCACTGGATTAAATTATTAAATTAACCAGTTTATGCACTACAAGGGGGCAACAAATTTTAAACCTACCACTAGGTGTCAGTACAGGAAACACCTAATGACTTTTAAAAATAAATGTTTGGATAAAGACAAATAATTGTATATAATACTCAGTATAATATTAATCTCAGAATGGGAAATATTAATTGTATCGACTGGATTTAAGAACGTTTCACTAAATAAGAAGTCATTTTTATAGGGTTTTTTTGTTGTTGTTCTGTCGTCAAATTCTTGTCACAATGGTAAATAACACACATTTACCCTCATTTACACAACATCAGTCTTTTTAAATCGTGCTCTTCGCGTCATACAGGTTTAAATATGAGTATCTCTGATTTTTTTTATTTAAACTAATTTTATTTTATTTCTTTTACTGAGAGAAAATGCAGCCTGTTTTATCTCTGGCACAAAATCAGCAAAATGGCAGCCTTAAGGAATGAAGTTGAAAGAGTGTTGAACATGCTCTTGAGATATTTTTATTATTATTATTATTATTATTTTCTGTGACATGTTGTTGTCACAGAAAATGTTCTTCCTCTCAGAGTTCTTACAGAAAAAGACTGCTTTATGTTGGCCATTTAATATCCCTGACGGAGGACCTAGGAGGTGGCACTGGTAGATAATTTATTATAATAACAGTCCCTTCTGTTCTGGGTGGTGTGTCTTTTTAAGGAATACTCTGGGGATTTTCATTCTAATCTCTCTGAGCTATATCTGGTTGCATATTATGGATCACCACAGAAAATAATTTCAACATGTTTCCCTGAACTTAAAACAGAAGCTCCAAACTCACTGATAACAGATGCTAGTGAAGCTGTTAAAGCAAACATATTACAGCCGACTGTGAGTATTCCCTACGTTTACAATCTGCTGAATGTTTGCTGTTATTTTATTTATGATTGTGTCTAGTTGCTCGCAAAACTCTCACATCATTCAGACACCATATCCACACCCAAATAGCCACCAGTGCTAGACATAGCAACCAGTTACCAACAGCATAGCAACTACTTGGGTAACCATGGTAACTACTTAGTAATGTCATAACAAACACCAGGGCAACCATAACAAACACTAGCAACCACCTGGAAAACTTAATGGATAACATCACTTTAACAAGCCTGGCAACAACCAAGGGTACCATAACAAACACTCACTTTAGCAAGCCTGGCAACAACCAAGGGTACCATAACAAACACTTAGCTATAACCTAGAGTGTTGCTATGTGTTGCATAACAT